>NC_092176.1:45178955-45193955 GCF_045791955.1 Oncorhynchus clarkii lewisi | reverse complement strand
CAGAGCCAACATTAGTTTGAAGTAATTAGATATATTAACAGAAACTTTGTCATTCTTGACAGCCAGACTGTTAGAGCACATTATAATCGTACCTCCAACTGTCGACTTGCGTCAAAGGAGTGAATAGCATTCGTCCCTTCAAACGATTTGCCAGGGGCTGCATGTGCGTGTCACAGAGGGCTAGGCCATCGACTGGGGAAACAATCAGGAACATTTCAGATCTGCTTTGAATGTTATTCCTCAAATGTATTTAATCTTTATTTAAACCAGGAAGTGCCATTATTAAGAAGCAAGACATGGTAAAGCAGGCAATAGAGACCATGAATAATACATTAAATAAAGTAAATGGACAGAGTGGAACCCCCTGCGAATCCCAGTGTACTTCATGAGGCCCCCTGCGAATCCCAGTACATTTCACTAGGCCCCCAGTGAATCCCAGTACATTTCACTAGGCCCCCTGCGAATCCCAGTACATTTCACTAGGCCCCCAGCGAATCCCAGTACACTTCACTAGGCCCCCTGCGAATCCAAGTACACTTCACAAGGCCCCCAGCGAATCCCAGTAGATTTCACTAGGCCCCCAGTGAATCCCAGTAAACCTCACTAGGCCCCCAGCGAATCCCAGTACACTTCACTAGGCCCCCAGCGAATCCCAGTACACTTCACTAGGCCCCCCAGCGAATCCCAGTACACTTCACTAGGCCCCCAGCGAATCCCAGTACACTTCACTAGGCCCCCAGCGAATCCCAGTACACTTCACTAGGCCCCCAGCGAATCCCAGTACACTTCACTAGGCCCCCAGCGAATCCCAGTACATTTCACTAGGCCCCCCAGCGAATCCCAGTAAACCTCACTAGGCCCCCAGCGAATCCCAGTACATTTCACTAGGCCCCCCAGCGAATCCCAGTAAACCTCACTAGGCCCCCAGCGAATCCCAGTACACTTCACTAGGCCCCCCAGCGAATCCCAGTACACTTCACTAGGCCCCCCAGCGAATCCCAGTACACTTCACTAGGCCCCCAGCGAATCCCAGTACACTTCACTAGGCCCCCCAGCGAATCCCAGTACACTTCACTAGGCCCCCAGCGAATCCCAGTACACTTCACTCGTCCCCCAGCGAATCCCAGTAGACTTCACTAGGCCCCCAGCGAATCCCAGTACACTTCACTAGGCCCCCAGGGAATCGCAATACACTTCACTAGGCCCCTAGCGAATCCCAGTACACTTCACTAGGCCCCCAGCGAAACCCAGTACATTTCACTATGCCCCCAGCGAATCCCAGTACATTTCACTAGGCCCCCCAGCGAATCCCAGTAAACCTCACTAGGCCCCCAGCGAATCCCAGTACACTTCACTAGGCCCCCAGCGAATCCCAGTACACTTCACTTGTCCCCCAGCGAATCCCAGTACATTTCACTATGCCCCCAGCGAATCCCAGTACATTTCACTATGCCCCCAGCGAATCCCAGTACACTTCACTCGTCCCCCAGCGAATCCCAGTAGACTTCACTAGGCCCACAGTGAATCCCAGTACACTTCACTAGGCCCCCAGCGAATCCCAGTACACTTCACTAGGCCCCCAGCGAATCCCAGTACACTTCACTAGGCCCCCAGCGAATCCCAGTACACTTCACTAGGCCCCCAGCGAATCCCAGTACATTTCACTAGGCCCCCAGCGAATCCCAGTACACTTCACTTGTCCCCCAGCGAATCCCAGTACACTTCACTTGTCCCCCAGCGAATCCCAATACACTTCACTAGGCCCCCAGCGAATCCCAGTACACTTCACTAGGCCCCCAGCGAAACCCAGTACATTTCACTATGCCCCCAGCGAATCCCGGTACATTTCACTAGGCCCCCCAGCGAATCCCAGTAAACCTCACTAGGCCCCCAGCGAATCCCAGTACACTTCACTAGGCCCCCAGCGAATCCCAGTACACTTCACTTGTCCCCCAGCGAATCCCAGTACACTTCACTAGGCCCCCAGCGAATCGCAATACACTTCACTAGGCCCCCAGCGAATCCCAGTACACTTCACTAGGCCCCCAGCGAATCCCAGTACATTTCACTATGCCCCCAGCGAATCCCAGTACATTTCACTAGGCCCCCAGCGAATCCCAGTACATTTCACCATGCCCCCAGCGAATCCCAGTACATTTCACTATGCCCCCAGCGAATCCCAGTACATTTCACTATGCCCCCAGCGAATCCCAGTACATTTCACTATGCCCCCAGCGAATCCCAGTACATTTCACTAGGCCCCCAGCGAATCCCAGTACATTTCACTATGCCCCCAGCGAATCCCAGTACACTTCACTAGGCCCCCCAGCGAATCCCAGTACACTTCACTAGGCCCCCAGCGAATCCCAGTACATTTCACTAGGCCCCCAGCGAATCCCAATACATTTCACTAGGCCCCCAGCGAATCCCAGTACATTTCACTAGGCCCCCAGCGAATCCCAATACATTTCACTAGGCCCCCAGTGAATCCCAGTACATTTCACTAGGCCTCCAGCGACTCCCAGTACACCTCACTAGGCCCCCAGCGAATCCCAGTACACTTCACTATGCCCCCACCGAATCCCAGTACACTTCACTAGGCCCCCCAGCGAATCCCAGTACACTTCACTATGCCCCCAGCGAATCCCAGTACACTTCACTAGGCCCCCCAGCGAATCCCAGTACACTTCACTATGCCCCCAGCGAATCCCAGTACACTTCACTAGGCCCCCAGCGAATCCCAGTACACTTCACTAGGCCCCCAGTGAATCCCAGTACATTTCACTAGGCCCCCAGTGAATCCCAGTACACTTCACTAGGCCCCCAGCGAATCCCAGTACACTTCACTAGGCCCCCTGCGAATCCCAGTACATTTCACTAGGCCCCCAGCGAATCCCAGTGCACATCACAAGGCCCCAAGCGAATCCCAGTGCACTTCACGAGGCCCCCAGCGAATCCCAGCGCACTTCACTAGGCCCCCAGCGAATCCCAGTACACGTCACTAATTCCCCTGTGAATCCCAGTACACGTCACTAATTATCCTGTGAATCCCAGTACACTTCACTAATTCCCCTGTGAATCCTATTACACGTCACTAATTCCCCTGTGAATCCCAGTACACGTCACTAATTCCCCTGTGAATCCCAGTACACGTCACAAATTCTCCTGTAAATCCCAGTACACTTCACTAATTCCCCTGTGAATCCTAGTACACGTCACTAATTCTCCTGTAAATCCCAGTACACTTCACTAATTCCCCTGTAAATCCCAGTACACTTCACTAATTCCCCTGTAAATCCCAGCATACTTGATTAGTCTGCAGATAAATGGAAGTGTTAGGCCTCCTGGGACTCTCCTTTTGTCTCTGAATGCAGAGAGAAACTGGCAACCGTGGCCTGTCTGCTGGGGTTAATAACACCGTGGTCACAGAGAACCTCTTTAACAGACAGGATACACAACCTCTTTAACAGACAGGATACACAACACAACCTCTTTAACAGACAGGATACACAACACAACCTCTTTAACAGACAGGATACACAACACAACCTCTTTAACAGACAGGATACACAACCTCTTTATCAGACAGGATACACAACCTCGTTAACAGACAGGATACACAACCTCTTTATCAGACAGGATACACAACACATCACAACCTCTTTAACAGACAGGATACACAACCTCTTTAACAGACAGGATACACAACACATCACAACCTCTTTAACAGACAGGATACACAACCTCTTTAACAGACAGGATACACAACACAACTTCTTTAACAGACAGGATACACAACACAACCTCTTTAACAGACAGGATACACAACACAACCTCTTTATCAGACAGGATACACAACACAACCTCTTTAACACCTCTTTATCAGACCGGATACACAACACAACACAACCTCTTTAACAGACAGGATACACAACCTCTTTAACAGACAGGATACACAACCTCTTTAACAGACAGGATACACAACCTCTTTAAAAGACAGGATACACAACACAACCTCTTTAACAGACAGGATACACAACCTCTTTAACAGACAGGATACACAACCTCTTTAAAAGACAGGATACACAACACAACCTCTTTAACAGACAGGATACACAACCTCTTTAACAGACAGGATACACAACACATCACAACCTCTTTAACAGACAGGATACACAACCTCTTTAACAGACAGGATACACAACACATCACAACCTCTTTAACAGACAGGATACACAACACAACCTCTTTAAGTACAAATTCTTATTTTCAATGACGGCCTTGGAACAGTGCCTTTATCAGTGGTCTTTGTGATGAACGAGCCATCTGATTCAATGAATGATGTAGCGGAGTTGGCTTTTTTCCCCAAAATTTCATTTAAGGTTCCTCAAAGCTTTCTACTATTATTCTTTATATAATTTATTTTTGTTTCATAGTATAGTTGATTTTTATTTAGTTTAGTCACATGATTTCTTAATGTGCAGTACGTTTGCCAGTCAGTTGGGCTGCCAGACTTATTTGCCATAACCTTTTGCCTCATCCCTCTCAACAAAATCATTTTTCAATTCCTCATCAATCCCCAGGGATTTAACAGTTTTTACAGTCATTTTCTTAATGGGTGCTTCTTAGTCACTGGAATATGTAGTTTCATAAATGCGTCAAGTGCAGCGTCTGGTTGCTCCTCATTACACATCACAGACCAGCAGTGTCTGGTTGCTCCTCATTACACATCACAGACCAGCAGCGTCTGGTTGCTCCTCATTACACATCACAGACCAGCAAATATTATTTACATCATCAACATATGAATCACTACAAAACGTCTTGTATGACCTCTTATACACTATATTAGGCCCAGCCTGACCTCTTATACACTATATCAGGCCCAGCCTGACCTCTTATACACTATATCAGGCCCAGCCTGACCTCTTATACACTATATCAGGCCCAGCCTGACCTCTTATACACTATATTAGGCCCAGCCTGAACTCTTATACACTATATCAGGCCCAGCCTGACCTCTTATACACTATATCAGGCCCAGCCTAAACTCTTATACACTATATTAGGCCCAGCCTGACCTCTTATACACTATATTAGGCCCAGCCTGACCTCTTATACACTATATCAGGCCCAGCCTGACCTCTTATACACTATATCAGGCCCAACCTGACCTCTTATACACTATATTAGGCCCAGCCTGACCTCTTATACACTATATTAGGCCCAGCCTGACCTCTTATACACTATATCAGGCCCAGCCTGACCTCTTATACACTATATCAGGCCCAGCCTGACCTCTTATACACTATATTAGGCCCAGCCTGACCTCTTATACACTATATTAGGCCCAGTCTTTGGAACTTTGGTTTTCCTAGATGTTGAGTGCCCTTCTCTATAAGCATGCTGAAAGTCTGTTGTTAATTTGTTTACAGAGAAATAGAATTGTATTTGCTAAGAGCTGGCAGCAAGCTGATAGGTCTGCTGTTAGAACCAGTAAAGGCCGCTTTATCACTTTGGCCTCCCTCCAGGCCTGAGGACAGAGACCTCTAGGCTCAGGATAAAGATATGACAGATGGGAGTGGCTATAGAGTCAGTAGGAGTGGCTATAGAGTCAGTAGGAGTGGCTATAGAGTCAGTAGGAGTGGACTGAGGACAAAGACTTTCATCTAGGCTCAGATTAAAGATATGACAGATGGGAGTGGCTATAGAGTCAGTAGGAGTGGCTATAGAGTCAGCTACCATCCTCAGTAGGAGTGGCTATAGAGTCAGCTACCATCCTCAGTAGGAGTGGCTATAGAGTCAGCTACCATCCTCAGTAGGAGTGGCTATAGAGTCAGCTACCATCCTCAGTAGGAGTGGCTATAGAGTCAGCTACCATCCTCAGTAGGAGTGGCTATAGAGTCAGCTACCATCCTCAGTAGGAGTGGCTATAGAGTCAGCTACCATCCTCAGTAGGAGTGGCTATAGTCAGCTACCATCCTCAGTAGGAGTGGCTATAGAGTCAGCTACCATCCTCAGTAGGAGTGGCTATAGAGTCAGCTACCATCCTCAGTAGCTTTCCATCTAAGTTCTCAATGAAAAGTCATAGTCAATCGATCAATAATATAATAATACTTTTAGCAAAAAAAAATGTGTATCTTTAATTTACTGTAGAAACAATGAGAATAGAAAGGTTTTGTGAAACATCACAGCACAGTTGAAAAATACATGGCAAATAGAAATCCAAGATAAGACAAATGTAAAATATACTGTGTCTGTAGAATGTATACAGGTTTGGAACTTTAGTGAAACAGCACAGTTAAAAATATATGGCAAATCAAACTGGATGGACATCAGAAATAGATGGGAGGGGGGGAGGTTATTGGAAGGACATCAGAAATAGATGGGAGGGGGGGAGGTTATTGGAAGGACATCAGAAATAGATGGGAGAGGTTGAGGGTAGAGGAAGGACATCAGTAATAGATGGGAGGGGGGGAGGTTATTGGAAGGACATCAGAAATAGATGGGAGGGGGGGAGGTTATTGGAAGGACATCAGAAATAGATGGGAGGGGGGGAGGTTATTGGAAGGACATCAGAAATAGATGGGAGGGGGGGAGGTTATTGGAAGGACATCAGAAATAGATGGGAGGGGGGGAGGTTATTGGAAGGACATCAGAAATAGATGGGAGGGGGGGAGGTTATTGGAAGGACATCAGAAATAGATGGGAGGGGGGAGGTTATTGGAAGGACATCAGAAATAGATGGGAGTGGGGGAGGTTATAGGAAGGACATCAGAAATAGATGGGAGAGGTTGAGGGTAGAGGAAGGACATCAGTAATAGATGGTTGAGGGTAGAGGAAGGACATCAGTAATAGATGGTTGAGGGTAGAGGAAGGACATCAGTAATAGATGGTTGAGGGTAGAGGAATAGGGGGGGGGGGGGTTGGCCTGCTGTGGGCGATTGGAGGACAAGGGGGGGGTTGGCCTGCTGTGGGCGATTGGAGGACAAGGGGGGGGGGGGGGGGGGGTTGGCCTGCAATTGGAGGGAGATAGCTTTTTCCTTTGTCTCTTCTTTCAGCTTCCTGCTCCCAGTAGATTTCACCATCCACACGGTCCTGTTGAGAGACAATGGTTGGTAGAGGTTGCCACCAACAGACCAGACCTGCATGGCCGTACTGGCGTATCAAACACTGCATTGTCTTATTCTTCTAGCCCGTTGCTATTCAACTCTAGCCTGGTCCCAGATCTGTTTGTGTTGTCTTGCCAACTCTGATAGTCATTGACAGCACAACATATCTAGGATCAGGCTAATTCCATTTTCTCTCACCTGGTTGACTGGCTTCAGAACCAAGGATGTCCTTAAGATGAGGCAAGACTAGGCTAGTGTTGTGTGACTTTTCACCAGTGTGAAGAAGTTAACATGTGGTTGCTACTTTTAGTGGCAGTACCCAAAGTTGGTTCCTGTGGGGCTGAAGTAGACTGAGGGCCGGGACGCTCCAGCATTGAGCCAAGAGGAAGAAATAGAGGACACTATCACAATCACTGCCCTGATGACGTCACAAGTCTGTCGACAAGTATTTCTTATTGTGCTAGTGATCTGTGCCTCGACACAATCCTGTCTCGGAGCTCTACAGACAATGCCTTCCATCTCATGGCTCGGTTTCTGCTCTGACGTGCACTGTCAACTGTGGGACCTTATATAGACAGGTGTCTGCCTTTCCAAAATCATGTCCAATCAATTGAATTTACCACAGGTGGACTCGAATCAAGTTGTAGAAACATCTCAAGGATGATCAATGGAAACAGGATGCACCTGAGCTCAATTTCAAGTCTCACAGCAAAGGGTCTGAATACTTATGTAAATCAGGTATTTCTGTTTTTGATTTTTTTTTGCCGTTTTTGCTTTGTCATTATGGGGTACTGTGATGTCATTATGGGGTACTGTGATGTCATTATGGGGTACTGTGATGTCATTATGGGGTACTGTGTGTAGATTGATGAGGGGGGGAAAAATGATTTAATCAATCTTATAAATAAAGGCTGTAACGTAACAAAATGTGGAAAAAGTCAAGGGGTCTGAATACTTTCGGGATGCACTGTGCTTCCATAAATGTATTCGACTCGCACCGGGGAACCTTCAGACGAGTCTTCTGAGGCCTGTGGCCATTCTAGAGCGAAACAACAAACATGTAGGTGAGAGTCTCACCTTTACACAGAGGAGACGTTTCAAAATCTCTTACTCTAAGCAATTGTATCAGTATAAAATAATATAATTCAAACCATTTTTAGCAGCTCAGTGTTTTGTATTATTCATTTTATACAGTCTTTTTTTGCTGATCTTTAACAAGGGGTCCAATATTTCCAGCGTATATGAGGCCGCTTGACCCTGTTTTATCCTGGTGTAAACAGACCTCCATCTGTTTACCATAACAATCATAATACCACACAGAAAATCATCTGTTCTCCGGCCATTTGCAGCCTAAGTACCAGACAGTGTAAACAATGAGTTAGTCCACACACAGTCTCTAGCTAAACAAACAATTTGGCCCATATTTGTTTTCACAAGAAACCATGAAACCAACAGAAATGTTGAAAGGTTTACCCTTCCACTTAAGACACAGTGAGTCACTGAGTACTCCTGATATCCCTGCGTGAGTCATTGAGTACTCCTGATATCCCTGCGTGAGTCACTGAGTACTCCTGATATCCCTGCGTGAGTCACTGAGTACTCCTGATATCCCTGCGTGAGTCATTGAGTACTCCTGATATCCCTGCGTGAGTCACTGAGTACTCCTGATATCCCGGCGTGAGTCACTGAGTACTCCTGATATCCCTGCGTGAGTCACTGAGTACTCCTGATATCCCGGCGTGAGTCATTGAGTACTCCTGATATCCCTGCGTGAGTCACTGAGTACTCCTGATATCCCTGCGTGAGTCACTGAGTACTCCTGATATCCCTGTGTGAGTCATTGAGTACTCCTGATATCCCTGCTTGAGTCACTGAGTACTCCTGATATCCCTGCGTGAGTCACTGAGTACTCCTGATATCCCTGCGTGAGTCACTGAGTACTCCTGATATCCCTGCGTGAGTCACTGAGTACTCCTGATATCCCTGCGTGAGTCACTGAGTACTCCTGATATCCCTGCGTGAGTCACTGAGTACTCCTGATATCCCGGCGTGAGTCACTGAGTACTCCTGATATCCCGGCGTGAGTCACTGAGTACTCCTGATATCCCTGCGTGAGTCACTGAGTACTCCTGATATCCCTGCGTGAGTCACTGAGTACTCCTGATATCCCGGCGTGATCCTGTCAAAGACCTGTTCCAATGGGGCACCGCCATGCTCCCATGTGGTCTAGGCTATACGATTCACGAAGTTACCAACGTTCAGCTCGCCTTTTAATTTTCTAACATAGTGATCACTTTTCCAAAACACGTGACCGTGGGTTCCACTCAGTCTCTAAATAAAACAACACACATTGACTGTAGGTGTCTTAATAACGTCCTTACAAGAATCAACTACTAACTCAACGCAATTTGGGTCTGAACGTTCTCCGTCTGACTGATTTCCATTGGCCGGATGAGCTTACAACACCTACCTACCCGTCGTCGGTTTCCTCATTCAAAATGAATCAATCAACCATCACTGAATGGATTTCTTCTCGGGCGGAACGTTCTGTACACTGATCTTCATCCCTCGGACCGACTAGCCAATTATATGCATGTTGCCTGTGGTGATGCCCTAAGAGCTGTGGATACTGTTAGACTGGCACTAATAGTTGATACACCCTAAGAGCTGTGGATACTGTTAGACTGGCGCTAATAGTTGATACCCCCTAAGAGCTGTGGATACTGTTAGACTGGCGCTAATAGTTGATACCCCCTAAAAGCTGTGGATACTGTTAGACTGGCACTATTAGTTGATACCCCCTAAGAGCTGTGGATCCTGTTAGACTGACACTAATAGTTGATACCCCCTAAGAGCTGTTGATACTGTTAGACTCACACTAATAGTTGATACCCCTTAAGAGCTGTGGATCCTGTTAGTCTGACACTAATAGTTGATACCCCCTAAGAGCTGTGGATGCTGTTAGTCTGACACTAATAGTTGATACCCCCTAAGAGCTGTGGATCCTGTTAGTCTGACACTAATAGTTGACACCCCCTAAGAGCTGTGGATCCTGTTATACTGACACCCTAAGATCTGTGGATCCTGTTAGACTGGCACTAATAGTTGATACCCCCTAAGAGCTGTGGATACTGTTAGACTGACACTAATAGTTGATACCATAAGAGCTGTGGATCCTGTTAGACTGGCACTAATAGTTGATACACCCTAAGAGCTGTGGATCCTGTTAGACTGACACTAATAGTTGATACACCCTAAGAGCTGTTAAACTGACACTAATAGTTGATACCCCCTGAGAGCTGTGGATATTGTTAGTCTGGCACTAATAGTTGATACCCTAAGAGCTGTGGATACTGTTAGACTGGCACTAATAGTTGATACCATAAGAGCTGTGGATACTGTTAGACTGGCACTAATAGTTGATACACCCTGAGAGCTGTGGATCCTGTTAGTCTGGCACTAATAGTTGATACACCCTAAGAGCTGTGGATCCTGTTAGACTGACACCCTAAGAGCTGTGGATACTGTTAGTCTGACACTAATAGTTGATACCCTAAGAGCTGTGGATACTGTTAGATTAACACCCTAAGAGCTGTGGATCCTGTTAGACTGACACTACTAGTTTATACACCCTAAGAGCTGTGGATCCTGTTAGTCTGACACTAATAGTTGATACCCCCTAAGAGCTGTGGATACTGTTTGACTGACATCCTTTGAGCTGTGGATCCTGTTAGTCTGACACTAATAGTTGATACCCCCTAAGAGCTGTGGATCCTGTTAGACTGACACTAATAGTTGATACCCCCTAAGAGCTGTTGATACTGTTAGACTCACACTAATAGTTGATACCCCTTAAGAGCTGTGGATCCTGTTAGTCTGACACTAATAGTTGATACCCCCTAAGAGCTGTGGATGCTGTTAGTCTGACACTAATAGTTGATACCCCCTAAGAGCTGTGGATCCTGTTAGTCTGACACTAATAGTTGACACCCCCTAAGAGCTGTGGATCCTGTTATACTGACACCCTAAGATCTGTGGATCCTGTTAGACTGGCACTAATAGTTGATACCCCCTAAGAGCTGTGGATACTGTTAGACTGACACTAATAGTTGATACCATAAGAGCTGTGGATCCTGTTAGACTGGCACTAATAGTTGATACACCCTAAGAGCTGTGGATCCTGTTAGACTGACACTAATAGTTGATACACCCTAAGAGCTGTTAAACTGACACTAATAGTTGATACCCCCTGAGAGCTGTGGATATTGTTAGTCTGGCACTAATAGTTGATACCCTAAGAGCTGTGGATACTGTTAGACTGGCACTAATAGTTGATACCATAAGAGCTGTGGATACTGTTAGACTGGCACTAATAGTTGATACACCCTGAGAGCTGTGGATCCTGTTAGTCTGGCACTAATAGTTGATACACCCTAAGAGCTGTGGATCCTGTTAGACTGACACCCTAAGAGCTGTGGATACTGTTAGTCTGACACTAATAGTTGATACCCTAAGAGCTGTGGATACTGTTAGATTAACACCCTAAGAGCTGTGGATCCTGTTAGACTGACACTACTAGTTTATACACCCTAAGAGCTGTGGATCCTGTTAGTCTGACACTAATAGTTGATACCCCCTCAGAGCTGTGGATACTGTTTGACTGACATCCTTTGAGCTGTGGATCCTGTTAGTCTGACACTAATAGTTGATACCCCCTAAGAGCTGTGGATCCTGTTAGTCTGACACTAATAGTTGATACCCCCTAAGAGCTGTGGATCCTGTTAGACTGATACTAATAGTTGACACCCTAAGAGCTGTGGATCCTGTTAGTCTGACACTACTAGTTTATACACCCTAAGAGCTGTGGATCCTGTTAGTCTGACACTAATAGTTGACACCCTAAGAGCTGTGGATCCTGTTAGTCTGACACTAATAGTTGATACCCCCTAAGAGCTGTGGATCCTGTTAGACTGATACTAATAGTTGATCACGTTCTGATTGGGATCATTGTTCCATTCCATGTCTTCTCTATCAATCTATCCAGTGCCCAACCTAAACAGGAAGTAATCTGTGCGCTGCAGAGGACTGCTATTCAGGGGGAACTCAGTACATGTACCAGCCGAGGTGATGGCTGTGTATTTCCATTCACCTTCAGCAGCCGATTAGCAGCCCCACGGCGGCAGGGAACAGGCTGATATAGCTAACAACCAACTCTTTTTAAACAATCTATTCATTTATGTATGTTTTACTCGCTCTGCTGCCCATCACTGGCGGGGGAGGAAGAGAGGCTGATACTACATTCCGAGGCCTGTGGTTTCATATTTTAGAGAGCGTTTGCTTTCTCAATGCTGACAACACAAGTAAACGTACTTTCCTCCCTCCAAATATATGGTCAAATCGTTTCAATAAAGGTAAGGGAATTTGCTCGTTTCCCAAAAATACACAAATATCGAGCTAAGAATTTTACAGAATATTTTTTGCAGAAACAAAATGCTGACCTGATCCATTCTGAAGCAAACTATAGCAGCCTAGGTTTCAGTGGCGGTCAATGCCATTTAAGATGAGGGAGCGTGATACATATATATATTTTTTTATGAACATGGTCTTATTTCTATTACAGCATATTGGATGACTGTCATTCATATTTCAACCACCCAGCTCTGGGGAGACCTGAAAACATCTGTACAGCGACACTCCCCATCCAACCTGACACCCTCCCCTGTTGTCAAGACTCTAGAACCCTCCCCTGTTGTTAATACTCTAGCATCCTCCCCTGTTGTCAATACTCTAGAACCCTCCCCTGTTGTCAAGACTCTAGAACCCTCCCCTGTTGTTAATACACTAGAACCCTCCCCTGTTGTCAATATTCTAGAACCCTTCCCTGTTGTCAATACTCTAGAACCCTCCCCTGTTGTCAATACTCTAGAACCCTCCCCTGTTGTCAATACTCTAGAACCCTCCCCTGTTGTCAATACTCTAGCATCCTCCCCTGTTGTCAATACTCTAGCATCCTCCCCTGTTGTCAATACTCTGGAACCCTCCCGTGTTGTCAAAACATTAGCATCCTCCCCTGTTGTCAATACTCTAGAACCCTCCCCTGTTGTCAATACTCTAGAATCCTCCCCTGTTGTCAATACTCTAGAACCTTCCCCTGTTGTCAATACTCTAGCATCCTCCCCTGTTGTAAATACTCTAGAACCCTCCCCTGTTGTCAATACTCTACCCCACTCCCTCGTTATTAATACTCTAGAACCCTCCGCTGTTGTCAGTACTCTAGAACCCTCACCTGTTGTCAATACTCTAGAACCTTCCTCTGCTGTCAATACTCTAGAACCCTCCGCTGTTGTCAATACTCTAGAACCCTCCCCTGTTGTCAATACTCTAGAACCCTCTCCTGCTGTCAATACTCTAGAACCCTCCCCTGTTGTCAATACTCTAGAACCCTCCCCTGTTGTCAATACTCTAGAACCCTCCCCTGTTGTCAATACTCTAGAACCCTCCCCTGTTGTCAATACTCTACCCCACTCCCTCGTTATTAATACTCTAGAACCCTCCACTGTTGTCAGTACTCTAGAACCCTCACCTGTTGTCAATACTCTAGAACCTTCCCCTGCTGTCAATACTCTAGAACCCTCCCCTGTTGTCAATACTCTAGAACGCTCTCCTGCTGTCAATACTCTAGAACCCTCCCCTGTTGTCAATACTCTAGAACCCTCCCCTGTTGTCAATACTCTAGAACCCTCCCCTGTTGTCAATACTCTAGAACCCTCCCCTGTTGTCAATACTCTAGCACCCTCCGCTGTTGTCAATACTCTAGAACCCTCCGCTGTTGTCAATACTCTAGAACCCTCCCCTGCTGTCAATACTCTAGATCCCTCCCCTGCTGTCAATACTCTAGAACCCTCCCCTGCTGTCAATACTCTAGAACCCTCCCCTGCTGTCAATACTCTAGAACCCTCCCCTGCTGTCAATACTCTAGATCCCTCCACTTGCGAGGATAACAGCACTGAGCCTGTCTCTGTTTTTTTTTTTGAGATTGTAGAACACATTCGGATGGATCTCAGACCATTCCTCCATACAGGACCTTTCCAGATGCTTGGTATCATTTTTCGGGGCTTATGGACCATTCTCTTCAATTCAAATCCCAGGCTTTAGTCCAGAGACCGAGGGCCATTTCAAAATGTTGATATTGGGTTCAATTAACCGTTTCTTCTTTTGTTTTGATTATTGCTTGCGGTTATTGTCTCCACTTATTTTGAAGGCCTCGAGTACCAGCGTTGTCATATGACTATATAAATTGACACATTTTTGTTGCCAGTGGCCTTCACATTCTGAGCAAAGAGGGAAGCATCTATCTAAGATAATTTGTATGTGGTAATTTTTTTGGTCCTCGTTCATCATTTCAAAGGTTTTCAAGGCTAGACACCCATTGACTAACTGCAAGGCTCTGTTAAAAGCGTGTCTGAAAGTTGATCAAGACTCTGTGATACAGTACGACGGGAGGAGATCAGGTGATTAATCCCTGTTGTTGTTTTCCTCCAGATCAACATGTTTATGGAAGGGTTCCATGATGCATTGCTGCTGTACGCCCTGGCGCTGCACGAAGCCATCAGGAACGGCCTCACCAAGAAGGACGGAGCAGAGATCACCTATCGCATGTGGAACAGAACATTTGAAGGTAAAAAACAAAAACCCTCTGGTCCTTATTAAACCTCTGCCTTATCTCTGGTCCTTATTAAACCTCTCCTACCCTCTGGTCCTTATTAAACCTCTCCTACCCTCTGGTCCTTATTAAACCTCTCCTCCCCTCTGGTCCTTATTAAACCTCTGCCTTATCTCTGGTCCTTATTAAACCTCTCCTCCCCTCTGGTCCTTATTAAACCTCTCC